>NC_134523.1:2371632-2389132 GCF_027942865.1 Odontesthes bonariensis | reverse complement strand
TTTTCAGGTACTTTATTCTCATTTAGTTAAAAAGTTTTTTAAAAAACTCATTTAGTTTAGGAAAAAAAAAATCTCAAAATAAGTAAAACCATTCAAATCGAGACAAAAATAAATGAGAAGTTAAACCATTTTTAGTATAATTTAGTCATAGATAAGAAAAAATGGGAATTTATACATGAAATAAAGTTCAAATAACAAGATTAGAGCTCAAATTTGTCAAAAATCTTCATTTTTTTCGGTCAAAATGTCTGCAAACATCTTTAGTTTGATTTTCCTTTAATGATGGAAATATGTTTCAGCTGAAGCTGGAGAGTTGTTGCACCTGAGCATCTTCAGAGGAATGTGTTTTTTTCTTTGTTAAGCCACTTAACTCTGAGCTGTGAACCATTCATGCAAGAAAAAGGCTCCTAACTCAAGGGATGAACCAGTGTTGTGTCCACATTTTAAACTGGATCTTTAGGCACTTTGTTCCCAGCAGCCTGTCACAGGACTTTAAAAACAGGATTTATATCACCAAACAGGAATAAAATTCCCTCAGATTTGGAGTCAGACGAGCAACAAAAAATTATTGGATTTTTTAAAATTAATTTACTCAAATAGTGGCCTAAAATGAACAGAAATAGACATTTAATTATAATTTCTAGTATAACAATTAATTTCCAACCACATTTGTATGACTTTGACAGCCATATTAAGTATTTTATGTGGTTTTTGAAGCATTTTGGTCATGAGACACCTTTTATTTCTTTATATTTTGCATCCAAGCAGCTTAAGTGATCTTCAGCAATAGTTTCAAAACTTTCTGAAGGTTTTTCATCGTTTTTATTTGGGACATTTTCTGCTTTTTTCAGTCCAGTTTTTTCTTCGTTATGCCACTTAACTCTCAGCTATGAAACCATTCAGGCAGGAAAAAGGCTAAATTTACCTAAACATGAGAAATAAAACTGTTCTTTTTGCAGAAAAGTTGTAGACTAAAACACAGATGTTCAGTTAGTTAAGATTCAAATGATCCCACAGGACAAAAGTGAGGAAAGTTAATGGCTTTTATTTGGACATTTTCTGCCTTTTTCATCCATTTTCAGTTCAGAGGAATGTGTTTTTTCTTCATTAAGCCACTTAACTGAGCTACGAACCATTCAGGCAGGAAAAAGGCTCCTGTGTCCATACTAGCAAAGAAGCCGTTTTAAACTGGATCTTTAGGCACTTTGTTCCCAGCAGCCTGTCACAGAGACACATCATTTGTTCCCATTTCTTTATCTGCATCTGTGAAAAACAGCTTCATAGTTTCAACTTTTTTGTACATTTACGTTAAAACTGCTTTCAGTTACCAAATAACTGCTTTATCAGTTACTCGCCTCTGAAGATGAGGTCCTCCACCTTGTAACATCCAGCCGCCCCACCACATGTTCCCTTGACCCAGTCCCTTCCCCTCTCCTTCATTCTGCTGCACCTGATCTTCTTCCTTACCTGACCCACCTCATTAACACATCTTTGACATCAGGCTCTTTTCCTTCGGCTTTCAGGACTGCCAGAGTCACTCCTCTTCTAAAGAAACCAGCTCTTGACCCTTCAGAGATCAAGAATTACAGACCGGTATCCCTTCTACCCTTTCTGTCCAAAACTCTTGAACGTGCTGTCTTCAAACAACTGTCCTCTTACCTCCACCAGAACAACCTCTTGGATCCCTACCAGTCCAGGTTCAAGGTGGGCCCCTCAACTGAGACGGCCCTCCTAGCAGTAACTGAGTCACTCCAAACTGCTCGAGCTAACTCTCTCTCCTGGTTCTGGTTCTCCTGGACCTGTCTGCAGCATCTGACCCAGTGAACCATGACATCCTTCTCTCTACCCTGGAGGGAATGGGGGTTTCTGGCTCTGCACTCTCCATGTTCTCATCCTACCTGACAGATCGCTCCTACCAGGTCACACTGAGAGTGTCTGTGTCGAAGCCACGTAGGCTCACCACCGGGGTTCCCCAAGGTTCGGTCCTGGGTCCTCTTCTTTTCTACCTCTACACATCGTCTCTTGGTTCTGTCATCCACTCCCATAACTTTTCCTACCGCTGCTATGCAGACGACACCCAGCTGATTCGGTCTTTTCCCCCTTCTGACACCCAGTAACTGTACCGAGACCAGCCCGTCACCATGGTGACTCCGTGGTGACGTCAGCTCGGACCGCAAGGAATCTGGGTGTGATCCTGGACGACCAACTGTCGTTCTCGCCAAACATCGCATCAGTGACCCGTTTCTGCCGATTCCTCCTCTACAACATCCGGAGGATTCGCCCCTTCCTCACCGACAAGGCAGCAGGTGCTCTTGTCATCTCCCGCCTGGACTACTGCAACTCGCTCCTTGCTGGCGCCCCGGCTTCTGCCATCAGACCTCTGGAGCTGGTTCAGAAAGCTGCTGCTCGTCTGGTGTTCAAGTTCTCCCACACCACTCCCATTCTCCGCTCTCTACACTGGCTCCCTGTAGCTGCAGCATCCAGTTTCAGACTCTGGTGCTGGCCTACAGGGCAGTGGAAGGAACAGCTCCTTCATACCTCCAGGCTGTGGTCAAGCCCTACACCCCCGCCCGACCACTTCGCTCTGCGGCCACCAGGCGCCTGGCTGCTCCGTCACTCAGGGCTCCCTGCGCACGATCGACACGGTCACGGCTTTTCTCTGTTCTGGCAGGACAGCTGAGTCGCTGCCCATCTTTGGCCGCAGGCTGCAAACCCACCTCTTCAGGAAACACTACCCTGCTCCGCCCTCTTAGGACATCACCTGTTTCCTCCCAGCTTCCTACGCACTTTGTTTCCTAAATTGTCTTTGTTTTCTAAATTGTCTTTTTTCCCATTTGTCTAGGTAGCTAACTTATTATGGGTGCCAATGCCGAAGGCATAAGACACACATACTAATTTGTTGCCAGACTCTTATTATTTTCCCGTTTCCGTCATGAATTTCGGCGCGCGCTAATAGCACACCGTTACGTGCGCAACGACCCTGATTGGTGTGCTATTACTTTTGGCTCTCATTAGTCGAAAGGAATTCCGGCAAAATGGGAAAATGCATTGAAAATGAAAAAATAGGGCAGTTTTATGCAGTTGGAGCAAAAACTACCCTATTTTGGAGACCTCATAACTGAGCCATAAAGCATAACACAGACCTAATTCAAAGTTTATACGTGACAGAAGATTCTCGGCTTTAACTGAACTAAAGGGTTTGTTGATACATTATACAGCTTTGACACAACGGCAGTTTACGTTTTAGGAAGACTACATCTCGGCCGAGGTGTCTTTCCCACTCTACTGCTCACTCTAATTTCGATACTGCACCAATTCCTCGAACAAATGTCTCTCATGTCCAAAATATCTGCCCGATCTGGACAAATTTTACTTCAAAACGTAGTTATTTTTGTCCTCTTTCACCCAAAGTCACACTCATTGAGCTCTGCCACACAAATTTATCACTAATTGCCTCTGAGCCCTGAGGTCGCCTCTCCATTTCCATTATAAAGGCCTAAAGTAATAAAATCCATGTGAAAAATTATTTTAAAACTCCCATAAAAAATTAGCCACACGTAGTAGCCGAATGAAAATTACACCGCTGGCTTCTGCCGTCTCTTGGGACGCTGACGGTTCAAGAATTATTCGGATACGACTTTTACTTTTCAAACAGCGACTGTTTGTTCGAGACAGTAGGCTACAGTCAAAATTATAGTGCGATTTTAAGAAGCCATAGTGAGCGTACATGTCAGAGACACAGACGAGCCGCACCTGCTCCTGTTACCGGGGCAACGCCTTGTTAGCCTGCTCTGTTCTGAGACTGCTGATGAGGGCAGAGCCAAGATGGCTGCCCTGTTATAACAGCTTCATGTTATAAATCGGACCTGCTTTTCTCCTTTAAACTGATAGTGAGGGGAAGTTTGAAAATACCCACAATGCAATGGGAAAATGCATTGAAAAGCACTTAACGAGGCCTTTTTGAAAATGAAAAAGTTGTATTTTAAACAGGACCTTGATAAAAATGACATAAAATGACATAACTGTCTTCAGCAGACATTTCTTATGTCAATGGGAAAATTACAAAAACTGCCCTATTTTTGAGGCCTCATAGCTCAGCCATACAACATCACAGAGACCTCATTCAAGGTTTATATGTGACAGGAGACTCTCAACTTTAACTGAACTTAAGGGTTTGTTGATAGGGCGGACAGTAGATTGGCACCCATCAAAATTTCTTCAGAAATGTTCGAGTTGCACTTACTCTAGCACAAGTTATGCTCTTAGCTGTTTGGTTTTGGAAGGAAATGCACTTATGATTTCTCATGACCTGAAGTTCTTTTGCCTACTTATGTTGAACACACTTATTGGAAGTCGCTTTGGTTAAAACCTTCTGCAAAATTGACCGTAATGTGATGTAATGTAATGAAGATGGGAAGCTTGCTGAGCTCAGCTACTTATTCTTGTTTTTCACAGAGCTGCATCACAACTGAATGTTTTACATTCCTCATAAAGTTTGTTGTGCTGAACTATGCAGATAAAGTCATGAAAGTCATCCTGCTGGCAGGCATGGAATGAAACACACCTTAGTTACAGGTGAGGCAGCAGGTCTAACAGGTTAAGCTCCACCCGACTGACCTGAGACGGAGCAGGAAACAGTCAGAGATTCTTCTTCACTACAGAGAGACACACAGACGATCAGATTCACCTTCAGACCAAACTCACAGCTTCCTCTGAGCGAGTCCAGCTGCAGGAGAGAGAAGTGGAAACTTCAAGCTGCTCACACTCCACACACTGAAGGTGAGTTTGACCAAAAACACCACAAACAGTCAGTTTGATGAAGTCAGTAGAGCTGGGAGGGGAGCCATGGCTGACTGTATTCTGTCTGCTGTTTTCAGCTTCACTCACAGACTAAATGGCTTCCAGATCAGAGGAAGATTTCTGCTGTTCGGTCTGTCATGACATCTACAGAGATCCTGTTGTTCTGTCATGTAGCCACAGCTTCTGTAGAGACTGTCTGAGGAGCTGGTGGAAGGACAAACCAGCACAAGAGTGTCCAGTTTGTAAGAGAAGATCTTCAAGAGATGTGCCACCTTTAAACCTGGTGTTGAAGAATCTGTGTGAGTCCTTCGTACAGGACAGAGATCACAGAGCTTCAGAGGCTCTCTGCAGTCTGCACTCTGAGAAACTCAAACTCTTCTGTCTGGACCATCAGCAGCCGGTTTGTCACATCTGCAGAGATTCAGAAAAACACTCCAACCACAGATTCAGACCCATCGATGAAGCTGCACAGCAACACAAGAAGGAACTTCAGAAATCTCTGGAGCCCTTAAAGGAGAAACTGGAGCTCCAGAAGAAAGTTACAGAGAAGTTTGATCAAACAGCAGAACACATTAAGGTCCAGGCCCGACACACAGAGAGGCAGATTAAGGAGCAGTTTAAGAAGCTTCAGCAGTTTTTAGCAGAGGAAGAGGAGGCCAGGCTGGCTGCACTGAGGGAGGAAGAGCAGCAGAAGAGTGGGATGATGAAGGAGAAGATGGAGGCTCTGAGCAGAGAGATGGCAGCTCTTTCAGACACAGTCAGAGCCACAGAGGAGGAGCTGAGAGCTGAAGGCGTCTCATTCCTGAACCACTACAAGGCTGCAGTGGAAAGAGTCCAGCGCTGCCCCCTGCTGGATGGTCCACAGCTGCCTGCAGGAGCTCTGATAGACCAGGCCAAACACCTGGGCAACCTGGCCTTCAACATCTGGAACAAGATGAAGGACATGGTCCAATACACTCCTCTCATTATGGACCCAAACACTGCTGATTCAGAGCTCATACTGTCTGAGGATCTGACCGCTGTGAGTGCAGGAGAGGAACAGAACCTTCCTGATAATCCAGAGAGGTTCAGAGGATTCGGTGTTCTGAGTTCTGAGGGCTTTAACTCAGGGACTCACAGCTGGGATGTCGAGGTTGGAGACAGTACTTTCTGGGCACTTGGTGTGTTAGCAGAATCTGCTGAGAGGAAGGGAGACATAGACTCTGGATTGTGGGTGATTGGGCTCTCAGAAGGTGAATACGCAGCATGGTCACCAGCAGCTGAACTCACTCTTCTGTCAGTACCAAAGAAGCTCCGGAGGGTCAGAGTGAATCTGGACTGGAACAAAGGAAAGTTGACGTTCTCTGATCTGGATACAAACACACACATACACACCATCACACACACTTTCACTGAGAAGATGTTTCCATATATTTCCACTGATAATAAAGCTAAGATGTTACCTCTGAAGGTCTCAGTGACGGTGGAACAGATCTGATGTGTTCAGGATGAAGAACACAGTTCACATGAGACTTTATTGATCTGTGTGAAACTCAGAGTTTCCATCTGCAAACAGGAACATTTTAGATGTATTGATCTGATCTGTCAGCAGAGCTGCTGTTTGGCTTTAAACTCTGATCAGTTCAGTTTGATCAGCTTCATATCTGCTTAATCATCTGTACTGATGAAACGTCACATGAAGTCGATGACCTGAAGTTTAGTTTTGCTGTGGCAGCGGCTTCACCTTTAATTTCAGTTGCTGACATTTTCAAACGTGTTCATTGATATGTTTAACATCCATGTTCTCAGCAGCGATCAATAATCTGTATTTTCACTGTGTTCCAGGTACATTTACATGTTTTTATGACTCATCACAGACAGGAAGTAATGCTCCACTCTCAGTAAGGTTCATTTGAGTTAAGTTAATGTTTCCTATGATCTTGAATGCAAACTAACCATCTTCCTTTGTTCACCTGGCACCTTAAACATGAATCACACGCTAACATTGGAAGTCTTTGTTAACCAGGACCAACCAGCAGTGATTTGAACATCCCACTGTAAAGGTTTCCTTTGTCTTGCTGTAGCTTGCACAATCTGGCCCACATGTCTACAGAGACACAGAGCCCAACATCTTCAGTCAACATGTGGACTACATGTCCGCCTTTGTTGTAGCTTCTTCAGCGAACACACGGTCCCAGCCACCATCCTGTGACCTTACCGACCAAATGATCACAGCCACCATTTTGTTTGGTGATTCTTCCTCTTCGCTGATACACACACAGATTATCTGTTTTTTACTGTTTCTATATGTTGTATGTAGTGTTTTGAACACAATCGTGTTTATTGATAAAAGTATCATTGATTAAAGGGTACCATGCTAACTTAAAAAAACTTGATTGTGCTATCTTAAAGGAGAAGTTATTATGGGTGCCAATGCCGAAGGAATTAGACACACATACTAATCTGTTGCCAGACTCTTATTATTTTCCTGTTTCTGTCATGAATTTCGGTGCCCTACTTGTCCAGCAGCGATGGTCCGACCCGCATAAAAAGCACACCGCTGCGTGCGCAACGACCTCGATCAGTGTGCAAAGACGTTTGGCTCTCATCAGTCTAAAGGAATTACGGCAAAATTGGATATAAACAGGAAAATGGTGGATTGGAAAATGCATTGAAAATGAAAAAATAGGGCAGTTTTTTGCAGTTGGCACAAAAACTACCCTATTTTGGAAGCCTCATAACTGAGCCATAAAGCATCACACAGACATCATTCAAAGTTTATATGTGACAGGAAACTCTCAGCTTTAACTGAACAAAAGGGTTTGTTGATAGGGTGGGCAGTAGATTGACACCCATCAAAATTTCTTCAAAAATGTTCTAGTTTGTAGTTATTGTGTATTTTTACTGTAATAGCTGCTGGTTGTGAAGGTCAGAGCTCAGATTCAAAGCCTTTATGCCTGTTCTGTATGTCTCATATCTGTCCCAGATTTACAAATAGTTATAAGCGCCTGCCGGTGGCAGTGGTACCACACGATTGAAGAGTTTCCCTAATCATTTAGTTTATTATCAATTACTGTCAGTGGACATTAATGGGAAATTCGGGTTCTTCGTTCATGTGTTGTGTTTCTCTTGGTTTCCCTGAAATGTTTTACAACAGAACTGCATGAACTGCTTCAGCTAATAATGTTTAACGTCATATGGTTGATTTTCCCACGTGCTCTGTACTAAAGATGGAATTTGAACTGTCTGGACAAATATGTGTACGTGATGAAGACTGTATGAAAGGACTGATCTTAGCATCAGTGGGTTGTCCAGACTCCTGAACCCCCGCGGTTGAAAGAGGCTGCACCCTATTGGGCCGAATAGTGAGAAATGGTGTCTGAATCTGTTTGATGATTATTGCTGACTATTGCTGGTTGTTCATTCTGATTTGATTTATTATTCTGTAATAAATTATTAAAATCTCAGGAGACTTATTGTTGTCTTTGCTTCCTCTCCACAAAGCAAACAGTTGTTGCCTCTACAAACTTGAACATTAGACAAACAATCAATGTCTCCATTGCAGCGAATGGAAATGCAACGTTCTGCTCACTGCAAAAGTACAACAGGAAAATAAAGACGAGGTTTTAAAAAATAATTAAAAAAAACTGACTTTGAAACATTACAAAGAAGCTGAGACCCTTAAAGGTGAAAGTTTTTTTTTCTTTTTTTAAACCTGCACCTTTATTCTGGCATAGAATACGTTCATCTACTCACCGATAACAGTTGGGTGAAAGTCGGCGTCCTTCGGAAGATATTTAGATCACTGGATATCTGCATATGTCCATATAACGGGATAGAACAGAGCAGAGACAATACAGCCTCTAAATAAGGCATTATATGTCTTTATTTCACCAATACTTTAAGCCGAATGTATGAATGAACGCGTACTATTGCACTGTTAGCTCAGAGCCGCTGTGTTGTTGTTATCCGGGGCTATCCAGGGTTTAAGGGAGCTTTCTACACACGAGTCTAGTGGGATGACGTCATCGAACCGCCGCTTTGCTTAACTTCAGACCTCCTGGGTGTTGTGAACACATGTTATCTTTCAGGTGTTTGTCCAAAGGCTCTAAAAGCAGTGATCAAGCCCATTAAAAAAGAACTGTTTGGACTCCTCATAAAAGAAGGATGTAGCAGAATCAAACCCCCAGAGCTTATTTTCAGTCCTTTAACACATTTTAAGTAATAACTCTCTAACACAGAGAACCTTTTTCCATCCAAATCTCTGAATTAGTGTTTTGGATCTTTTAAACATTCTATTTTCAGATTATGGACTTTAACTCTGGGCTGCACAGAGGTGGGGTGGTTAGCATCATCACCTCACAGCAAGAGGGTTCCTGGTCCGAATCCCTACTGGAGCCTTTTCTCTGTGGAGTTTGCATGTTCTCCTCATGTAAACTCTGCTGACACAGGCTTGGTCGAACACAGGAACATTTTATTGCCAACCAGGTCCATATCAGAATTACAGATTGATAAATAAAATCTGGAGAGATCTTCAGAGCCCCAAAAGCCATGCAATCTCTCCCTCTCTGTGGGTGCTTCTCCCGTTAAGTAGGGAGAAACCTTCCCATATTTGGTAACCCTGACGATGCTGCACATCCTCGCCACCCGGCACATAGCCAGAAGATAATGTATTCATATCTGGTGGGCCTCCCCATGATGCACTAAGTGAGGAATGTGTTTTTCTCAAAATGCTCTTTCGAACATCCGTTAAGTATCAGACACTACATATTTCCCCACTTTGGGACTATTTAGAGTCCAGAAAAATTAAATGATATCACAAATATGTGTTATAGCCAGTGACTGAACCCTGTCTGTGGACCTGTGCCAAAAAAAGCCTGATCGTTCAACATCATCTGCATCATAAAAAAGACATAATTGAAATATTTTTAAATGTCCGGTTAAGCACTTTGCTGCTCTGTTATGAGACTCAGCTGATCCTAAGTCAGATTTTGCTCTTAAACCAAGCTTTTAAGGCTGTTCACCTCTTCATTTTCTCCATTGGTATTGACTTTAAAGCTGAGTAAGAAAAAATTATTAATGTCTGTCAATAAAATCTGGGATCTAAACGCCAGCGCTTCCTCTAAAATCATTTCCGTTCAAAACTTCTAATTGTGTTTGTGACCAGCTCACACACTAAGTTAGCAGGCAAAACGCCTCTCTTCCCTCTCTTCTCTATATTCTGCACTGCGAGTGTAACAAGGGTTCATTTGTGTAGAATTCCACAAAATGATTGTTTTTAACCTGACATTTATAAGAATAGTCAGGCGGAATTTCTGTTTTCTGATGAGGAAAATAAAGACCTTCCAAAGAGCAGCCGTGTGGTCTCCATTCGTTCTAACCTTAACACAACGCAGAGGTTTCATACCGGCTACACGAGGACGTTCCGCTTTGTGGGGACACACACATTAAATTCTATCGTCAATAAGAACACTTTATTAAAGTAGGTCAGCAGGGACTTTTCAAGGGTTAAATATTTCCTCAGGACTTCATTTAGATCCTGGTGCCTGTAGAGGGAACACACCAAAGGTTCCTGGAGAGAGTTTCCAGGATGGAGAAGTACACACTGGAGGAGGATGGGAAGCTTGTTGAGTTCAGCTGCTTATTCTTGTTTTTAACAGAGTTTAAATGTGAGCTGCATCACAACAAAATGTTTTGCAACCTTAAAAGAGTTTGTTGCTTTGAACTGTGCAGATAAAAAATATAAAACCTGCTGATCATTAACTTTCAGAGCTGCTGGCAGGTTTATCTCTGAACTTTGGAACGAAACACACCTTAGTTCAGGGAAGGTTTAAGCTCCACCCGACTGACCTGAGACGGAGCAGGAAACAGTCAGAGATTCTTCTTCACTACAGAGAGACACACAGACGATCAGATTCACCTTCAGACCAAACTCACAGCTTCCTCTGAGCGAGTCCAGCTGCAGGAGAGAGAAGTGGAAACTTCAAGCTGCTCACACTCCACACACTGAAGGTGAGTTTGACCAAAAACACCACAAACAGTCAGTTTGATGAAGTCAGTAGAGCTGGGAGGGGAGCCATGGCTGACTGTATTCTGTCTGCTGTTTTCAGCTTCACTCACAGACTAAATGGCTTCCAGATCAGAGGAAGATTTCTGCTGTTCGGTCTGTCATGACATCTACAGAGATCCTGTTGTTCTGTCATGTAGCCACAGCTTCTGTAGAGACTGTCTGAGGAGCTGGTGGAAGGAGAAACCAGCACAAGAGTGTCCAGTTTGTAAGAGAAGATCTTCAAAGGGAAACCCACCCTGTAACCTGGTGTTGAAGAATCTGTGTGAGTCCTTCGTACAGGACAGAGATCACAGAGCTTCAGAGGCTCTCTGCAGTCTGCACTCTGAGAAACTCAAACTCTTCTGTCTGGACCATCAGCAGCCGGTTTGTCACATCTGCAGAGATTCAGAAAAACACTCCAACCACAGATTCAGACCCATCGATGAAGCTGCACAGCAACACAAGAAGGAACTTCAGAAATCTCTGGAACCCTTAAAGGAGAAACTGGAGCTCCAGAAGAAAGTTACAGAGAAGTTTGATCAAACAGCAGAACACATGAAGGCCCAGGCCCGACACACAGAGAGGCAGATTAAGGAGCAGTTTAAGAAGCTTCGGCAGTTTTTAGCAGAGGAAGAGGAGGCCAGGCTGGCTGCACTGAGGGAGGAAGAGCAGCAGAAGAGTGGGATGATGAAGGAGAAGATGGAGGCTCTGAGCAGAGAGATGGCAGCTCTGTCAGACACAGTCAGAGCCACAGAGGAGGAGCTGAGAGCTGAAGGCGTCTCATTCCTGAACCACTACCAGGCTGCAGTGGAAAGAGTCCAGCGCTGCCCCCTGCTGGATGATCCACAGCTGCCTGCAGGAGCTCTGATAGACCAGGCCAAACACCTGGGCAACCTGGCCTTCAACATCTGGAACAAGATGAAGGACATGGTCCAATACACTCCTCTCATTATGGACCCAAACACTGCTGATTCAGAGCTCATCCTGTCTGAGGATCTGACCGCTGTGAGTGCAGGAGAGAAACAGAACCTTCCTGATAATCCAGAGAGGCTCAGAGAATTCGGTGTTCTGAGTTCTGAGGGCTTTAACTCAGGGACTCACAGCTGGGATGTCGACGTTGGAGACAGTACAGCCTGGTTACTTGGTGTGTTAGCAGAATCTGCTGAGAGGAAGGGAGACATATTAACTGGATCGTGGATGATTGTGCTCTATAAAGGTAAATACTTAGCATGGTCACCAGCAGCTGGACTCCCTCTTCTGTCAGTAGCAAAGAAGCTCCGGAGGATCAGAGTGAATCTGGACTGGAACAAAGGAAAGCTGACGTTCTCTGATCTGGATACAAACACACACATACACACCTTCACACACACTTTCACTGAGAAGATGTTTCCATATATTTCCACTCTGAATAAAGCTAAGATGTTACCTCTGAAGGTCTCAGTGACGGTGGAACAGATCTGATGTGTTCAGGATGAAGAACACAGTTCACATGAGACTTTATTGATCTGTGTGAAACTCAGTGTTTTCACCTTCAAACAGGAACATTTTAGATGTATTGATCTGATCTGTCAGCAGAGCTGCTGTTTGGCTTTAAACTCTGATCAGTTCAGTTTGATCAGCTTCATATCTGCTTAATAATCTGTACTGATGAAACGTCACATGAAGTCGATGACCTGAAGTTTAGTTTTGCTGTGGCAGCGGCTTCACCTTTAATTTCAGTTGCTGACATTTTCAAAATGATATGACATTGACGGGGCTGGATAATTGTAACTTACTGTGGAAACTCCGTTGAGTGATATCGATGATATGTGAAGCTAATGGCTAGCAAGGTCGTCGGCTAGCAAGGCCGTTGGTTAGCGAATTGCTCATATTAGCATTATATAGCATAGTAGAATGTCGGTTAAAACCAGTCGGAGTATTCAGATGTTGAATTCATGATGTTATTTAGTAAAATGTGTTCATAAGTAAATGGAGATTATCTCCATTTACAAGTTTAGAAAAAAAAAGTGTAAACTTGATGCAGCGATTGAACGTTATGGTGATCTGATATGTGTTGAAGTGATTAAGTCGTTTTATTTGTTGTTCTGCACAAAATGTGTAGACTGTTTTTTTTTGAGACCCCGTGATTGAGTGAGTGTTCGATAAGGATTTCCCAGCTAAGGAAATACACTTGCACTTATACCTACCTATAGATACCTGAGTGTACAAAAGAGACTTAGCACAAGAAACACAAAGAACATTTACTAGTACAACAAGAACTGAACAACGGAACCAGGGTTTGGAAGCAATTTATTCCCTGTTTCTTTGTACTTTTATTTTATTTTATTTGTAAGAAAAGAGCTCTATTTTATTTGGGTTATTTTTCCAGTCACTCTAATTGTGATATTCTATGTATATATTTTTTTGTGTGTGTTTCTGCAATAAATCTGTCAGTTGTTTACTACCAACCATACTCTTTATTACTCCTCCTAGGTCTTAGTAGCATAAACTGTATTTCTAACATTAAGTCTAACACGAGTGCTACAGCTGCATCTGTGAAAAACAGCTTCACAGTTTCAACTTTTTTCTACATTTACGTTAAAACTGCTTTCAGTTACCAAAAGAGTCAAATTAATATATGAAATTCAGTTTAAAAAAAATCCTAATCCCAAAATAATGAACGTTATCACGTCTAAAAGTAGAAAAGTAGGAAAAAAAGACAATAATAAGAATTATATGTTATACAACATCAAGAAAAAGTAAATAAGATTCAATTTAAAGCTTAAAAAAGGAATATAAGATATAATCTAATGACTAATTATGGAACAATTAATATAAATGAAATGATTAAACTGTTTTATGCCACCAGAAATTAATAATCTAGAAGCTCTTTGTGGGTTTTAGACTGGAATTAAGATTTGTTCCCATTTCTTTAGCTGCATGTGTGAAAAACAGCAAAGATAACACAGTGTGACAGACAGAAAACAGGATTTCTGCAGCAACAAGGTGATTCCCAAAGAGCTGTTAGCTGAAAACTTGGCATATCTCAGCACGGTGTGCAGCGTGTCCTTAAAGCTGCCGTCAGCAGGTTTTCAAAATTGCGAGTCTAAAGTCAGAAAATTCGAACTGATCCAACTTTCAGGTCCTCTCTGTGGACGAGGTTGTGCACGTGAGTTCACACCAGCGTGAGCGCACACAAGCTGGGGCAGACTCACGCTCAGCAGCGTGTGCACAAGCTGTGATTGACAGGTAGGATTCCTCCACCCTAACTTGATTGGTTAAAAACAGCCGGGAGCGCTCGGTTTTTGTAAGCATGATTACAGGCTTCAGAGGGAGCTACAGATTTCGTTATTTTTCCTAAACAGCCGATTTAATATTCTACTTCCAGAATCCCATGACAGTTCAAGCTAATATGACTAAAAAAAAGTTGCCGACCGCAGCTTTAAAACATTTGAGGAAACTGGACAAGTGGAGGACAGAAGAAGAAGTGTCAGGCCTAAAGAACTATCTACAGCAGATGAACAGGAGGAAATCTGACCCAAAGCCACCAAATAAAACAGAAAAAACACAAAAGAAAACAAAAAACACAAAAGAAAACAAAAACACAAAAGAAAACAAAAACACAAAAGAAAACACAAAAACACCAAATAAAACAGAAAAAATTAAAAATAAAACAAAGAAACACAAAAAAAACACAAAAAAAACACAAAAAAACACAAAAAACACAAAATAAAACAAAAAACACAAAAAGTGTCAGGCCTAAAGAACTATCTCCAGCAGATGAACAGGATCTGAAAGTGATGTCCTTAAGAAAGAGGAAAACATCCAGCAAAGACCTGACACAGGAGCTGAGAGATGCATCTGGACCTTCAGCTGATCCATCTGCTGTTGGCCCAAGCCTCATCAGAAATGGGCTCCATGGAAGGGTGGCTGTCAGGAAGCCTGATCAGAAATGGGCTCCATGGAAGGGTGGCTGTCAGGAAGCCTCATCAGAAATGGGCTCCATGGAAGGGTGGCTGTCAGGAAGCCGTTCTTAAGGAAGGGAAACAGGGAGAAAAGGCTGAGCTGGGCCAAAGGACACAAGAAGTGGGCTGAAAATCAGTGGCAGCAGGTCTGATGGAGGGATGAATCCTCCCCAGAGCCCGGAGCTCAACATTACTGAAGCAGTGTGGGATCATGTTGGCAGAGAACGGAACCAAAGGCAGCCAACTCCTCAATATTTCAGCGCAGTTCTGTGCGTTTGTGTTTAAATCACAACACCTTCTGTCCCACAGTTTGCATGCTACCAAAGAGCAGCATCACACGCTGCGACCGGCCATCTGCTGGGAGTGAGACCGGCTTTGGTCCTTTTGGCTTCTTCTTCTTCAGCGTGACGACAGGGAAACACAAACCGATCAAACAGCTACATTTCCAACACTGGGAAAAAATCAAAGTCTAACCAAGTATATTTGTCTCATTGAGAATATCAGACACAACTGCCTAACAAGCACCATTTCAGCCAGATATAGGGACTTGTTTTAATACAATACATCTGGAATATCTTGTTAAGTGAAAAAGTCTTGAAAACATCTTGTTTTGAGTCGGATTTCACATGAAACAAGCTTTTTTTTTGCCATTTGAAGAGGTTTTTAAGCTAATTTCAAGATCACTTTTATCTCAAAAGTCCTAAATATCACATTTTATTTCAAGAAATCTGGACAAGTCGATTTTTACTAGTTCCATTGGCAGATTTTTTTGCTTATTTCAAGCAAAAACGTCTTTTATTTGTTGTTTTTTTACTTATTTTTGGAGGGGCATTTTTTCCAGTGAACCTCATTCTGAGAACTGAACGGGACAATCCTCCATCTTTAGATTTAAATCTCCTTTGAGCAGCTCAGACAGAGAGTCTCCTTCAGATGTGACGTGTGATGATGAGGCAGAGCTGAGATAACGTGACGCTGCACTCTGAGCATGTCAGAGGCTTCAGATACTCTGAAGGATTTCCTCCTGCATCCATCCTGCTGCTCCTTATGTAACACGCTGTAACTGCAGAGCGTCAGCTGGAGTCTCCGTCCTCCTCAGAGTCAGGACAGAGAACTTTCTCCCACTCTGTATCACTGATGACACGGTTAAAAGGGAAAATGTTTATCTTTGTTTTAATATGAAGTTTATTTATTGGAAATATGTAAAAAAAAAAAGACTTTTAATGTGAATGTTATCTAAAAACGGTTCATCCAATGCAGACAAAATAACAGAAATAACTCATGAAAAAGTTCAAATGAATGTGAGAATAAATAATAATCCAGATGAATGAGCAACAGTTGTATTATTATGCTGCAAACAAGTGGAACAAACTGCCAGTGGAGATTAAACTTTCACCAAATGGAGACATTTTTAAATCCAGGTTAAAGACATTTCTGTTCTCATGATGAAATCTGCACGATATCTTTGAATTTATCTGGACTGTTGCTGGTTTTTAAATTCATTTAAATCGTTTTATTTGTTTCTCTTTATATTATTTTATGTATTTTTAATGCTTCTTACACTCCCTGCTGCAATGCTTTTATTTTATGTAAAGCACTTTGAATTGTTTTGTACATTAAATGTGCTGCAAATACATTTGATTTGATTTCCAGAAAACTTTCCAGGTTTTTTCTGTATCACACAGCATCACCAGCTCTAATCGTCCCAACATTTATGGGATGCGCTCCAGGCCTGCAATGTAAAAGTTTATGCACAAATTAAATCTAATGACATTAAAATTCAGTTCATGATGTGAAGTTTCTTCATGTGTTTTAAGCTGTTTAACTTTAGCATCTCTCTGTCATTTCTATATTCATATTCATATATATTAGGGCTGGGCAACGATTAAAATGTTTTAATCTAATTAATCACATGATTTCCCTGATTAATCACGATTAATCGCATTTGTACGCAGAATCCAAAAACTAATCCAAAAGTAGCGTATAGCTTTTAGCATTTAGCTTTATTTTAAATGTGCTGCCATATGAATGAAAGTGCCATAACATTTGTTGTGCAAACACACTTTTAACATCAGCATCTTTCTGTAGTTTTTATGTAGAAGCCTCGCTCCACTGTCTGTTTCCTTGAATGACTTGCTGCTATCAGTTGTGTGTTTTGCCTTTAAGTGATATTTTAGACTGGAACTACTACGCTGAGAAGACAATTCAACTTGGCAGTGTTTACAGATGACTTTGGTTCTGTCGACTCCGCCGTCTGGAAGAACTTTAACATGAAAATGGCCGAGTAAAAGTTCCGTACCCTTCTCCATGTTTGGTGGATCCGCCGATTACTTTCTTTTCCTGTTCCACAGCAGACAGCAGCAGACTTTTACAGAATAAAAGCCTGTGAGCAGCAGACTTTTACAAAATAAAAGCCTGTGAGCAGCAGACTTTTACAAAATAAAAGCCTGTTAGCAGCAGACTTTTACAAAATAAAAGCCTGTGAGCAACAGACTTTTACAAAATAAAAGCCTGTGAGCAACAGACTTTTACAAAATAAAAGCCTGTGAGCAACAGACTTTTACAAAATAAAAGCCTGTGAGCAGCAGACTTTTACAAAATAAAAGCCTGTTAGCAGCAGACTTTTACAAAATAAAAGCCTGTGAGCAGCAGACTTTTACAAAATAAAAGCCTGTTAGCAGCAGACTTTTACAAAATAAAAGCCTGTGAGCAGCAGACTTTTACAAAATAA